>NC_135307.1:83818854-83833854 GCF_048772815.1 Callospermophilus lateralis
GGAGGAGAATAACTAGCATTTCTATGCTTCTCTGTGGTATCAGAATAACCCATTGAGGTCATTGGAGAATCTGAAGCCAATGTACAGGCTAGGAAGTTGAGACTAAGAAGTTGTAAATGTAATGACAGTAAAGGACTTGCTGGTGAGTAGCTATGCTGGATATCAAATTCAAGACTTTTAGTTCCTTGTCAACAACTGTTTATTGCATTGTGGTAAATAAAGTAGCAGTTAAAATAATTGTTGGAGAAATGCCTTCAGAATAGGATTGCAGGTTTTCCTGTCACATTACAGATCTGGGCAAAAATGAGGGATGAAGAACTCTTTATTTACCATGCCGTCAATTCGAGTGACTGAGCCCTCTCTACCCTGCCCAGGAAGTCTTCCTAGTGTAGGATATTATCAACCGCATTTTGATTAATAATGAATAATAGGTATGTTTCACTGGTCTTTTGTCTTTTAAGTGAGTCTTATTTTTTCAACATTTCCTTTAAGTATCAAAATACATTTTTACTTTTGTTTTATATCATGTTTTCTAGTTATACCAAGGCAGAGTATAATTGAAAAGTGATGACCAGTTACAGATTGAGTTGCTAAAGAAGCCTGAATTTTAATTTCATTTTATAATCTCTCCTACTGGGGTCTTACCTTTCCATCTTGACTTTTGCATGATGCTAGAATTTTTTTTTATTGTTCAGTGCTCTCTAATCTCAGCCATAGGCCCTGCTCCCTGATAAACATGTGAGTGAATGAGTAAGTGAGTTTCACACCAAGAACTGTTACTTTCTACTAAAAGTCATATTATAGAAGACTATTAGTGAAGATTTTCCTTTGAATAGACTTGGACATGGAAATATCTTTCTTATTATTTTAACTGCACATATTTATAGGGTACAGTGTGATAATTTGATACAATGTGTATGATGATCACAGTGTGTGGTGATCAAATCAGGAGAGTTAGCATTTTCATCTCCTTAAACATCTCAAAAATTTTTTGATTAACATGATAATCATACATATTTATGAGATACAATGGGATATTTTAATACATCTATGCAGTGTGTGCTGATCAAATCAGCATGTTTGTATCTCCTTGTTATTGCTTTGTGTTTGAAGCCTTCAAGCTTTTCTTTTCTAGTTATTTCTAAAGTATGTAATAGGTTATTGTGAACTCTAGTCACCCACGAGCCATTGAAATCAAACTAGAACACTGGAACTTATTATTCCTATCTAACCTTGTCTTGGTACCCTTTATCCAGCCTCTCTCCACTCCCCTCCCTTCCCTCCCCTTTCCACCCTCTAATAATAACTATTTTTATATTCAGATCAACTTTTTTTTTAGTATTCACATATGAGAGAGAACATGCAGTATTTGTTTTTCTGTGTATGATTTATTTTTTTAGCATAAAAGTCCTCTAGTTCCACTCATTTTGTTACAAATAATAGGATATTATTTTTATGGCTGAGTAATGTTCCATTTTGTATATATACCATATTTTCTTTAGTCATTCATCTGTTGATGGGTGTCTAGGTTGAGTATATATCTTAGCTCTTGTGAATGGTACAGCAATAAACGTGGATGTGCAAATATCCCTTTAATATGCCAGTGACTTTGGAAGTATTGTTGAAAGGGAGAAGAATGTTTAGTTCTTTTATGAAAATCAATCATAAGTAAATTTGTAAAGTAAGCACTGTTTTTAATAGGAGGGCTGGCATTATAATAAAATTGTAAGTTAAGCATGTTGGCTATTCCTGAGTCTGAATACAAGTGATTTAAATTTCTGAAGACTCACTTGAAAAAGATATCAATTCTTATTATAAATTGTTGATTATATTTCCTGAAGATTTTATACAGCTTTTTTTTTTTCATATAGCAGAATATTCTGCCTGGCTTCAGAAAAACCATAGTTAACAGTCATATCATTTAAAGATGAACAATGTAATTGAATATAATTCTCATTGAAGATGAAATGTTTTGTAGAGTTCCTCTATGTTTTCTTGAGGGGATATGCTCTTCTACTAACGTATATAATTCCCACCCTCTATCCAAATGGAATTATGTTTTTCCCAAGGGATAATTTTTTTTTTTTTTTTTTGTACCAGGAATTGAATTCAGGGGCACTCCACTACTGAGCCATATCAAAGCCCTATTTTCTATTTTATTTAGAGGCAGGTATGGGATCATATACCTGTCTTGTGTATTACACAAAGACCCTGGTATCACTAGCTTTCCATTCTTCTTTTTGTTTTGTGTGTTTGTTTGTACCAGGGAGCTCTGGGGCATTCAACCACTGAGCCACATCCCCAGCCCTGTTTTGTATTTTATTTAGAGACAGTGTCTCACTGAGTTGCTTAGCGCCTCACCCGTTGCTGAGGCTGAATTTGAACTCACGATCCTCCTGTCTCAGCCTCCTGAACCTCTGGGATTAGGCGTGCGCCACCATGCCCAGCCCCAAGGGATAATTTTTTATCTTGCTTTTTGATTGAACTTAATTTCAGTTTTCAAATAAACTGTTTTAGAGTTTTGGACATTGTGGTAAGCCATCAGTACACAGTGCAATCACCTTTAAAACTGAGTTTAATAGGACAAAGTGTGAGAAGCATCTAGTAGGTATTTGACTCTGATTAGATTTTAAGTGTTTCCTTACTAACAATACTGAAATATTGATTCCTTTAGAATTAATATTCCTCATTCTGCAGTTTGTTGAGAGCTTTTTGAATGCTGACTGTGGTCTGGGTACTATGGTAGATACTATAGTAGATGGAAATCACACCACTCCCCTGCTGCCAAGCACTGCATTTGACCTATTGGTCCCTTCTGAGAAGCAGTAGGAGAGGGGCAAAGTGGTGAAGTGACAGCCCTGGGTGGATTGGAGTGCAGTCAGCACTGGCCTGATGGAGTGGCCAACAGTGCAGGTGAGCCAAGGCACACTGACCTGTCATCCTGCCACAGCAGGACCAGACCCAATGCAAACACCTGGTCCATGCAGAGCTGCATTTCTAGAGCCCCCATTGAATATATGTGACTCACTGACATCAGCCTCTGGCTTCCCGAGAAGTGGGGAGAAAATGTAAGTAAAGCAAACTTGAATGGGGTTCAGAACTAACCAACAGTGTTATTACTTTTCCAAACTCTAATTAGCATAAGTTTGGATTAATAGCTTGACTCGAGCTATGTAAACCCCTAGACTAGCACACTTAGACTAGCAACTCCTATTGAGTCCCCTCTTGCCCTGTGGGAGTTCTGTTTCTACATACCTTGTATAAACCCTATTCTTTCACTCATTCTTCCTGGTCAAGAACACAGAAGGAATTGATGGTGAGCTGGTGGTGGTGGGGTCTGCTATAACATAGGAGGGCATAGCCCACCATTAAGAGCTACAACACTTGTGCAGACCCCACTTGCCAGCAGAAGCAGTGAGTCAAGTTTCTGAAACTCCAGTTTCAGAAAGAGGAATAAAACTCATCAAAGAACTCACTGTTTAGTGGTATAGTTGAAGTACATACACGATTATTATGATTCTATCTTTGCTTTTAAAGACATTTTGGAGGAGTCAAAGGATTGATATATTGTGGTTTGTAGAATTAGTGGAGGTTTTATAGATCAAATATGGCTCCATTTCAGATAGAAAACTGTTTCAATACAGGGAGGAAAATGGAAAAGTTTACTGTCTACTTAGGAACAGTTCAGAGTCACTCATTTTAAAAATGTTTATTACAGTCATAATAGAATATTAACATTGGAAGGTTCTGTAAGAGTTATATGAGAAAAAATACTGAATTCTAGACATAGGGGTTTAAATTTAAAGTAGCAGACAGTATGTGCATTGATGGTTCTGAATGACATGATCATTCATGTGATATGATCACAGCTTTTATTTCTTTCTTTCACAGCATTCTTCAACAACTGATGTTAAAGATAGCATTTGCCCAAAGGTGACTTGAATTTTGTGTGATCCTTAACATCTTCCTGAACTCCATTTCCTTTCTTCCACTCAAGAAAGTTATGGAAATATAAGTAAAGGAGAGTAATATTTTAGAAATTATTTAATCAACTTTTTTTTTTTTTTTTTTTTTGTATCAGGGATTGAACCCAGTGGTTTATTTTGAGACAAGGTGTCACTAAATTACTGAGGCTGGCTTTGAATTTGTGATCCTCCTGCCTTAGACTCCTGAGCTGCTGGGATTACAGATGACCCAGCCAACTTTCACTAATTTTTTAAAACGCACTTAAAATGTATAAATGTGGGGGGCTGGGGTTGGCTCAGTGGGAGAGAGCTCATCTAGCATGCATTGGGCATTGGGTTTGATCCTCAGCACCACCACATAAAAATAAAATAAAGATGTTGTGTCCACCACCTACAACCTAAAAATAAATATTAAAAAAATCTATAAATTTACTTGGTACTATTTATAATTACATTGTGGCATACTTTGTAATTAATCATGACACAGAATTATGTGTTGTTGACTGAAGCTAAGAGCCAAGGCTAAAGCAGATTTGGCAACACTGTATAATGGGGAAATATTGGGCAGTGTGAGAAAGACCAATTAATAAGCTGTTGCATTATCCTTAGAAAACTTCATGTCTGAACTAGGGTTCATAACGGAAGGGACAGAAGAAATGAAGTCCTGAGAATTTAGCAATTAATAAGATACTGTCATTGATAAAGTAAAGATAACCCAGGATAAATCTGAGATTTTAAACTGGAGTGTCTCACACAGAGGAATAGGAGTGGCTATGAATGGGGATGGAAAAATATTAAATTTAGCTTAGCCTCTTAAATTGAGGTCCCAAAGGACATCTTATAAGATGCTTCCATAAAGTTGGAAATATGGGGGTCTGAGAAAGATTTAGATTTGTGGATCACCTACAAATGGAATTCTCTTTCCTAAACACTTCAGTTAGAAGGAGGCACTTTCCATTGTACATGTGAACCTTCAGTTGATTCTTAATTATTCAAGTGATTAATCCTAAGATTATTAATGATTGAATTTCCATTTGTGTGATACCTTAAATTCTTGAGCCCCCTAAATGGTAGGAAAGTGACTGTAAGGAATTAATACCTGGTTCAGGAGTAAATCCATCATTGACAGAAAGTGAATGCATAGAACTTCTCTAGAGTTCTTCATTTTAGAGGGGAATGCTTCAACTCTTAGCAGATCTCTCTCTCTCTCTCTCTCTCTCTCTCTCTCTCTCTCTCTCTCTCTCTCTTTTATTATATGTTTATTAAATTAGGAATATTGTTTCTTGTACATGCTATGTGAATGCTTTTTGAACACTTATGTAATTCAAAACATTAAGAAACATTTTAATTATAAGATTTTAAAATCTTCTCTATGATGTTATATTTTCCATTTCTTGAAAGATCTATTGTGTCCTATTCTATCCTTTGAATCTTACCAGACATTTCAGGTGAAAACCCAGGAGTAGGAATTTGAACTTATTTTGAATTCTCAGCTTTTGTTGGTAAAAATTATATCTGTGGTAAGGCATTTCCTTGTATCTATTTATAGGCTTGATTTTTACAGCTGATGGAAAGAAAGTGATTTATTTTCACTAGTTTGAAAGGAAGTATAGAGGCACATTCATTGTATGATAAATATTAATGATAAAGATTTTTTCATTCAAGAAACTCAGAATTGGAAATTAGATTTCAACTCTTGTCTTATATAGTTTAGTTGGTAGCATTTAGTGAACTCTTTATTATCTATCATCATAGGTACAAAAAGAGGATGTTTACTAGAAATTCAAAAATATTCTACCTTGACTATTAATGTACTGAACTACTTATATACCCTGCTAATTATATAAAACTTTAACTAATTCATATTTTTTTTCTTATATTTTTCTTAACAACTGTGAGGAAATTTTTAATACATAAAGCAAACTGATTAGAGAATAGGTTTTTAAATGGTTAGAAGATGAGGTAAAAGGATAGATAGTTGGGGAAGGACCAAGGAGACTATAGGTTTGATCCACAACCTCAAGAGACTTGAGGAATCAAGATTGATGTCATGTTGCTTAATCTGGACAGAAATATTTACCTAATTCTACTGGAGCTTTTGTCCCAAGAATGACATACAAGTCAAAAGTAGTTTATATGTGTATGGTGCTTTATATATGCTAAATTTCAGGTATAGTCCTGATTTCCTATAATTTTTTTTTTCTATTGGGAAAGTGATTTGAAAATTTTACAGTAAATTCAGGTGCAGTGGCACAGGCCTAACATCCCAGCAAATCAGTCTGTGGCACAAGGATCACTAGTGTGAAGCCAGTCTCAGCAACTTAGTGGGTCAACCACAAACAACTTAACAAAATTCTGTCTCACAAAAAGATCAAAAAAGGAACTGAGGTTGTAACTTATTGTAGAGTGC
This sequence comes from Callospermophilus lateralis, assembly GCF_048772815.1. Lineage (NCBI taxonomy): Eukaryota > Metazoa > Chordata > Mammalia > Rodentia > Sciuridae > Callospermophilus > Callospermophilus lateralis. The sequence continues at coordinate 83,825,230 of NC_135307.1, forward strand.
CCCTGACTTCTATCCCCAGTATCAAAAACAAAATAAATTTAGAATAAAGTGGAATTTTCTTAAACCTTTAAAAATATTTTTACTTATAAATAGATTGATAAAATAAGACAAACCCTTTAGTAGTTAATTTTTTTTACTTTTTGGTTCAGTATGGGATATTGATTATCTACATGTTTTATCATTTCAGAACATTTATTATAGCAATGTTTTTGTTTTTTTCCTCTAGAAACTAATTCACCTAATAGAGGTACTTTATGTTTATCTTAAGAGAAACAGTTACTTTGGATGCCAAAATAAGTAGTATCTTTCCTCCTTTTAATTAAAGATCTGGTTTTATTTTATCTTTTTTTTTTCCCCCTAAATCAGGTGAAATGATTAGGGGACAGAAATTGTGCCTGAGCCTATCAAAGCCCTAAGTCTTTTTTCCTATTTTGTAATTGTGAAGTAGAATATGGAAATTATGGAATGGAAAATCAAGTGACCACATCCTGTTGACAGGCTCTTTGTGGTTGTTACCATCTGTAGTCTGTCTGTCTTTTTCTGCATCTCATCCCTGCTAACATTTGCCCATCCACCCAATAGAGACTGCAAGGTTATAAGGACAGTTTCCTTATTATTTTGAGCCTCTTGTGTTGATCTGTGTTGAATACTGTGCTGTTTGTTACCCACCATCACCACCAATTTGGTGTTAAACTTTAGACCCCAGTTTTGACTTCTGTATTTAGATTTTTCAGCCTAAACCATTTTCTCTACAAAGTACTTCTGAAGTTCAGATTCTTCTTCTGTGATGAGGTTGCTCCATACTTCCCTATTCATGAGCATCTCATCTTGGCTCTTATTGTGTTTCTTCTACTTCATCCCCTGGCTTTGATTGCCTTTCAGGTTTTTTTTTTTAATGGATTTTAAAAAAATGACAGCAAAATGCATTACAATTCTTATTATACATATATACCACAATTTTTCATATCTCTGTTTGTATATAAAGTATGTTTTCACCCAATTCGTGTCTTTGTACATGTACTTTGGATAATGATGTCTATCACATTCCACCATCTTTGCTAATCCTCTGCCCCCTTCCTTTCCCTCCCACCCATCTTCCCTACCTAGAGTTTATCTATTTCTCCCATGCTCCCCATCTCCCCACCATGAGTCAGCCTCTTTATATCAGAGAAAATATTTGGCATTTGTTTTTCGGGGATCGGCTAACTTTACTTAGCATTATCTTCTCCAACACCATCCATTTACCTGCAAATGCCATGATTTTATTCTCTTTTATTGCTGAGTAAAATTCCATTGTGTATATATGCCACATTTTTAATCCATTTATCCACTGAAGGGCATCTAGGTTGGTTGCACAGTTTAGCTATTATGAATTGTGCTGCTGTAAACATTGATGTGGCTGTGTCCCTGTAGTATGCCAATTTTAAGTCCTTTGGGTATAGTCCAAGGAGACGGATAGCTGGGTCAAATGGTGGTTCCATTCCCATATTTCCAAGGAATCTCCATATTTCTTTCCATATTGGCTGCACCAATTTGCAGTCCCACCAGCAATGTATGAGTGTAGCTTTTTCCCCAAATCCTCGCCAACACTTATTGTTGTTTGTCTTCATAATAGCTGCCATTCTTACTGAAGTGAATGATATCTTAGAGTAGTTTTGATTTGCATTTCTCTGATTGCTAGAGATGATGAGCATATCTTAGAGTAGTTTTGATTTGCATTTCTCTGATTGCTAGAGATGATGAGCATTCATACAGATTTAATGTAATTCAGATCAAAATCCCAATGGCATTCCTCGTAGAAATAGAAAAAACAATCATGAAATTCATCTGGAAAAATAAGAGACCCAGAATAGCTAAAGCAATCATTAGCAGGAAGAGTGAAGCAGGTGGCATCACTACACCAGACCTTAAACTATACTACAGAGCAATAATAACAAAAACAGCATGGCATTGGCACCAAAACAGACTGATAGACTAATGGAACAGAATAGAGGACACAGAGACTAACCTACAAAATTACAATTATCTTATATTAGACAAAGGTGCCAAAAACATGCACTGGAGAAAAGATAACATCTTTAACAAATGGTGTTGGGAAAAGTGGAAATCCATTTGCAACAAAATGAAATTAAACCCCTATCTCTCACCACACACAAAACTTAACTCAAAATGGATCAGGGACCTAGGAATTAAACCAGAGATTCTGCATCTAATAGAAGAAAAAGTAGGCCCTAATCTTCATCATGTGGGATTAGGCCCCAGCTTCCTTAATAAGACACCTGTGGTGCAAGAATTAAAACCAATAATCAATAAATGGGATGGACTTAAACTAAAAAGTTTCTTCTGTGAGGTGAACGGAGAGGCTACATCCTGGGAGCAAATTTTTATCCCTCACACATCAGATAGAGCACTAATATCTAGGGTATATAAAAAACTCAATAAGGTAAGCACCAAAAAAACAAATAACCCAATCAACAAATGGGCCAAGGATCTGAACAGACAATTCTCAGAAAAGGATATACAATCAATCAACAAATATATGAAAAAATACCTTTCAGTTTTGATGCTTCCTCATATCTTTATTTGGTTATTAGCTGCTTAAAGCAATTCAAATAGACAATAATCATATCTTATGTAGTACATATTATATGCCAAGTACCTTCTAAGTGCTTTAACTTTGTGACAATGAAATAATTGTCAGAACAACTTTATGAGGCAAGTACAAGTATTAACCCCATTTACAGATGAGGAAACCAAGGCATCGAGAACTTAAGTGATTTGTCCCAAGTCACATGAAAAGTAGTGACAATATGATTACAAAGACCATACTCATAACAGTTATGCTGAACTGCCTCCCTATGGGAAGAAAATGTACTTTGTAACACAATTTTATGTTGTTAAACATGGTTGAATAGTTTTCATGAGTCAGAAAACTTGTAAGTTGATATTGTAGTTAATAGGCATTATTGCCTGGATACAAACTCATCAGATTTTCCAATACTCCCCAAAAGTGGTCTTACTTTTTGTAACTCTCCATCAGACTTTTAATTGCTTATGTAATTCATTTACTTATGTCATCTAGAACTGTATGTCTTTATAAAAAGGAGTCTTAACATATAAGTGCTTAACCTTTACTTCTTAATGATGAGCTTTAAATTGTTATTGTGCTGACATAATTAGGTGTAACGCCTAAAATGCTTTGTGTGTATAGCTATAAAAAGAAAGTAATGTGATCTAGGACTGACAGTAAAGCTGTATCTAGGAAAAAAATCCTATGGAAGGTTGAAATTGAATGTGGTAACTGCAATTATCTAAAAGGAAGTCTATTACCTTATGATAAAACTGTCAAAATAATGATTGGGTACTCCCACAAATTGTACAGAGAATCAATAAAACCAATATTACGTCACGGTTTGAGAATTTAGGAATTCCATTTTCTCCTAATTCATGAGAGGATGCTAATATATTTTAAGAATGAGATAATTGCAAGTTTTTTCCCCTATTTCATTTTGTAACTTAGAGTAAATATTTTTGCTTGAGAATCTTGATAAACAACATTCTTAGAAAATATGAATAGTATTTATTCATTAGCTAGTTAAAAATATGAAGTCTTTTGCTTTGTAAGAACATAACATACAACATTTTGAATAAATAATAGTTTCTTCTGTAGGTAGTTTCTGCTTCTTTTAGGGTCCATGTTTTGACCTTTGAAATCATAGTTGATCTGTGCTGTCATTGTACACAAGCTAACAAAAGCTGGAACTTAAACTGTTTACTCTTGTTATATTTATATGCCTAACTGCACAAATGAACATTTTTATTTGGAGATTACCAAACTTAATTCTTGCTAAAGATGGTTAGATGGTTATTGCATATCAGTGAATTTTTAATTAATTTATTTGTTTTATAATGCAGAGGATCAAATCCAGTGCTTCATGAACCCTAGGCAAGTCTTATACTACTGACCTACATTCCCAAACCATGTTTTATCTTCTTTACTAAGCCATCTAACTTCCAATTTGTCATTTTGATATTTCAGTCTAAGACATTTTATGTAACAAATACAGAACTAAATTTTGGTGGCATTAATGTTTTTTGTCTTGGTTAATTGCTGGATTCTACATCTGTGTTTTTGACTTGAAGTAAATATTTTGGTGAAAATATACCTACCATTTACTTGTGACTTAGAGATTGAGGGACTATTAAAGAATTTTTTAGATAACACGTAAAACATTCAAATAGAGCTAAATGGTTTTTAAAAAGTTTTGATATACTTTATTTTTGACATAATTAAGGTAAATTTTGATATCTCTTTGACATAATTAAGGTAAATTTTATGGCAGGTTCATAAATGATAAACCGAAGCTGAAGTGAGTGGCCTGCCTTGTCATACAGGTAGATGGGGCAAGAGCTAGGACAGAAACTCAGATCACCCAAGCCTGCATGCTCCCTTGCTTACCCTTGTTACATCTGTGAATTCATATATCCACAAACAAAACCAGTAAGCAAGTTTAAAAAAAATGTAGGTTTTCTGATTTCAAAGTATTTCCATTATTTAATGAATATAAATTTAAAGCATTGTTTTAAAATTAAGTGCTTAGTTTTGCTTAGTGTCCTCAAAGTTTTTCTCCTTTTGACTCAAATCTTATCTATTACAATTTGTGCATATTTCCACTTGTTGGAATTGAAATCTTGGTTTGACCCTATGCTGTCACCTTTGGGGAGTCATAGTTTGTTCTTCTTTAAAATCAGGTAACATCTGCCTTTCAGTGTTATACAGACTAAAGATGATTTTGTAAATAGCATAGTGTGGGGCTTGGCACATAGTGGGTACTCAAAAAACAGTGATTTTGTAGTGGTAGGCAGTGATATTCTAATAAGTAGTTACTGGAAGTGTGAGAAGGAATTAATTTGCCCTTCATCTTCTTAGGTTATCTTGAAATTTGAATTCTTTGGTAATTTTGGAGATCTTTTTCAAAAACCTCAACACCTAATACCTTTTATGATGCTCCTATATTGGGAAGAAGAAAGGCTGGTCTCAATATCCTAATTTTCTTCCTAATTTATTTTCTTTTATAAAACAAAACAGTGTATGTTTAGGTATGCCTGTATGTGTAATATGTGAGTTTCCTTTCTTCTCCTAGTACAATTAGTTATAATTTCATCTTAAAATTCAGGAATTCTTATAACCAACACTTTGTCAAAAGCAGAAGTTGATGAAAGCAACAAGTTGTGATGAAAAAGTTAAATTTTTTATGAGGTTTTTTCTGGAGTTAGCAAGTTTACTGGAAAAAAGGAAAAAGCTTTTCCTTTTTTAAATAATTTTTTTAGTTTGAAATAATTCTGGATTTATAGAAAATTTTCAAGTATAGCACAGAGAGTTCTTCCTATATCCATCATTAGTATTTGTTATCTTTAATATTATCATCCTGCATTATTGTCATACGTCTATCTGCACTATGAAACCCACTCACATTGGTACATTATTATTAGCCAAACTCCAGACATCACTTAAATGTCACCAGTTTTTCCATTAGAAGACTTTTTCTGTTCTAATATCCAGTCAAGGATCCCACATTGACTTAGTTGCTATGTTTCCTAAGAGAGTCTCCTCTGGTATCCAGCAGTCTTCCCTTGGTTTTTGATGATCATGATGTTTTCCAGGAGCATTAAGGTATTCTGGATAATGTCTTCCATTTGATTTTGTTTAATGTTTTTCTCATGATTACTCTGAAGTTATAGTTTGGGGAAGAATATCATAGAGATGAGATTTCCCTATTTTCAGATCATATCAAGGGGTACATGATATCAACATGACTCATCACTGGTTGTTTTTAATCTCATTTCTTGGCCAGGGTAGTGTTTGCCAGATTTCTCCACTGTAAAGTAGCTATTTTTTTCCTTTCCATATTCTATTCTTTGGAAACAAATTGCAAAATTGAGTTTACCCTCCAATTGAGAAGGGCAAATAAATTTACCTCCCAGAGGGAGGAGGAGCCTCAAGATTCATTGTTTGGCTTTCTTCTGTAAGGAAGTTTTTTCTCTTCTCCCTGTTTGTTTACTTATCATTCATACCTATGAGCTTATAGATATTTATTTTGTAACTTGGATTATTTTCCCAGTGAATAACTTTTATTTAGATTTAGGAGTTAAATTTGTGTCACACATTCTTTCTTTCTTTTACTTCCACACTCCCTGTTTCTTCTCTCTGTTACCATAAACTGAGGAAACATGAATCTTTATCTGTCATTCATTTCAATGATGAAGCTATTTAATGATAGTCTCCTGTAAAGTTCTTCTGCAGAAAGTCTGATAAACTAAACTTTGGCTACATACTCTTCCCCATATATAGTCCTATCAATGCTACAATAAGTATCAAAAGTACCTGGATGTGGTGGTACACACCTGTAATCCCAGCAACTTGGGAGGCTGAGACAGAAGGATCTCAAGTTTAAGACCAGCTTCAGCAACTTAGTGAGACCCTGTCTCATAAAAAATTAAAAGGACCAGGAATGTGACTTCGTGGTTAAGTGCTCCTGGGTTAGATCAAAAAAAAAAAAAACAAAAAAAACAAAAAAAACAAATAACCACAGAGTAAATTTTCTCAGTCTGACCTAACTTTTGACTATTACATTTATTAACATATCTTAACTTTTGGTTTTGGTTTGTTTTTGCATATCGACTAGTTTTAATTATTTGGGCAATACTTTTTGATATGGAAAAATCAAAATAAAGGTAGATTCCTTAAAACCAGACTTGATTTGAGCTCTTTTTTATGTTTAAGTCACCACTCCTCCATGAATTTTTACAAAAGTAGGATACTCAGTGAATAACTTTGTCTCTAAGGAACTGGGTTGGCATAGTGTCCCATGGCCTGTTTATTAAATTTATTTTTGAATTATTTCTATCTTAGTTTTCTGCATCTCCAATGTAGCTGTTACTGGACAGTTTTCAGAATTGATGAACATTTGGTAAAGAATGAGATAGTATAGCTTGAAAATATTCCTTTAAAAATATTTTGTGTATTTGGTTGCTTCAGTGTAGACTTTCAACATTTTTATTTATATGGAGAAAAATGCTAAATAAGTAAGAAAAGAGTATGTTGTGTTTAATAGCCTGTTACTTGTAAAGAACAGTGAGGTTGGGATTTGAGATGGAACTTAATCTTATCACTTAGTGGAACCTGATACAATTTCTCTGTTTTTATTGTCTGTTATTGTACCTGAAATGAAAAGTCCTTGAATTATTTGTGAAATGTGATAATGGGACCATTAATGAATGGCCTTTAATTTGACATGTGAAGCAATAGATTGTTGATTCAGGGAAGAGAAAGCTGTGCTCCTTGGACTGAGGGAGGTAGGCTACAACAGTCATGAGGCTATCCGCCTATTACATGTTAAGTGAGCACTGGCATTGGCATGTTCTTTGTCAGGGGCTGCTTACCTGACATTTTATTTGAAAGGTTGAAAATCGTATCTTTAGCAGAAGTATGAGAGGTAAAAGGCCTGGGAAAAATGAGTTTGACAATTGGGTGACTGTTTTTTAAATTCTCTGTCTAATTAGACTTCTAAGACATTGTATCTTTCTTTCTTTTGTTTACTGAGCTCTGTGGAGAGCTGGGTCTTCTGGCTAACTCTCGGGTTATCTGCCCTCAAAAGGCTTATGTTGTTGTGGGAGAAATGAGATCCTCACAGACCTGTGTTCGAGTTAGGTCAAAATTGTTATCAATGAACATATTAACCATTCTTCCTTGAGCAGACCGGGTTATCAGTTTGGTAGTGAAGAGTTAGTAGACTTGTCAAAGATTTTAAAAGATTATATTGTTAATGTTGATGGCTTTTTTGAAATTGTACCAGGTATATTATACAACTGTAAAAATTGAGTTTAGTGTTTAGTGCAATAATATAATCAACATGAATCACATTTGGGCCTAAAAGAACTTTAGATTATACCAAATTTGGCTTCTCCTAAGGGATAATCATGTAAATTATTTTCATTGTTATTTTATAAACTTTGATGTTTTTAAATTTGTTTGATATTGTAAATATTGATATTTTTTCCAGGAGTTAAAATAGAGTAAGTATAATTTTCAAACATTGAAAATGTCAGATTGTTTTATCAAAAAAAAAATTAAATGTTAAATTTTATTAATTTAAATGTTTAAAATTTTACTTTGCTTTTATTTAGTGAACAGGGAGATATAGCGATTTTTTCTCAACATTTTTTGTCTTTGGTATTTTATTTCTCTGTAATATGTTTGAAAATTTCTCTTTTCCCCCAGTTTTACTTAATTTGAAAAAATGTTTTGAAATTTTAAACTTTTGGAATAATTACACTTTTTCATTATAATATTAAGTGATCAGTTTATCAATATGAATACTTTTTCATGGGACAGCTATTTCACTGAGTACCTCTATTTGCCAGGCACTCTTATAAACCCTTGGTAGACATGAAGAAAACAAAAAATCAGACAAAACTCCTGTCCTCCAGAAGCTTGCATCCTAATAATAGTGAAGGCCAACCATAAACATGTAAATAAGTGAGTCATGTAGTATATTAAAGAGGTATATTAAGGGTGCACAGTGTGAATATGCTGAGCACCTGTCTGCATAAAGGTGGAAGAAT